>NW_027263089.1:5000-25000 GCF_902827115.2 Pseudochaenichthys georgianus
CAGGGGTCAAATCAGAAGACCTGATATGATGGAGAACAGACCAAGGATTATATACAGGAATTAGTGGTGCACGATAATTATCGGTCCGATATTAGGAGTTATGACGTCATCCCGATAAACCCGATAAAAGTATTAATAGCCCCGATAATATACAATATATTTGTTGGGTAAAAAGAAAGAAAGAAGTCCTGCGGTGTGGGTGGGTTGGGATGAGGGGCGCTTGTTTTTCCCTCGGCTCCTCCCGTGTTGCCAGTACTGAGGTGTTAGTGGTTTAGGAAGAGGGGAGTTCTTCTCACATCCAGCGCTCCCTAACTCATGCCTGGCTGTGACGTAAATGCCGTGCGGCCGTGAAGCCAGGACAGTAAACAAACATGTCGTCGGTCGTATGGGACTATTTCAAAGTTTCAGAGTGAGATAGTTCGCTTGCTATTTGTATTAACAGATGCGGAAGTTCCACGAGGAGGGAAGAAGGCAACGAGCTATAATACTTCCAACCTGATCAGTCTCCTGAAACATCGCCATGGCTACGATGGTGTGTTAAAAGCGTACGGAGACGCCTGCGCTGCTAAACTAGCGGCGAATCCAAAGCCAGCTGCAAAGGCACCGGGGCTTTGACCTTTCCACGAGGCTTTTGAAAAAGGATTCCAGAGACGACCCCAGGGCTAGTTTTGTTCGTAGTAGTAATGCTCATGTCCTTTGCTCACTAGTCTCTTTTTACCACCAGGTGTGCAAAAACTACAGATACATTTAATATATATATTATATTATCGGTTATCGGTATCAGAAATACAACGATAATCCTGCACACCCTTTCAACCTGTCGCTACAGACATGCATGAGTACTTATTCGCCTTCATTTTCGTGTTTCTCACGTGTGCCTTTTCTCTGTATTTAACATGCTAGCTACTTTATTATCGTTTACCTTTTTTCTGCTAAGTCACTTTTGCTGCTCATAGAGAGGCGAAGTCCCGCCCATCTACTTCCGCCCCATGGACCTTATTTCGGAAAAAGTATGTATTGAAGTCAATGGAGAGAGAAAGATTATCTTTCGATTGAATTGTGCCACGAATTACACACATGTTTGTCAATCTTAACAAATCATCTCCAAGTCAAAAAAGTCACAGTTTGTCGTAAAACTGTTGAAATATAAGACGATGAAAAATACGCAACGAGAAAGACTACAAGTCCCAGAGTAAGTGATTATCGTTACACATTACACTCGTGATACTCACCGAAACCTTGTACAGCCGGTCCCGCATGCTGGCTCTCACGGGACCGACTAACTCCCCGTGTGTGTGTGCAGCTCTCAACACGCCCAGACCTATAAATATTATATATTCATTCTGAAGGAGAAAAGTTCCAACGTGACGGCCGTCTTGGTGTTGGTGCGAGGCGGGAGACGTAGTTCATTGAGCGGTTTCACACAAACAAAAGTGTTACTTTACTTTTTTTTTACTTGCAAAATGATCTTTTAAATTGACAAACATCATGTGTGTAATTCGTGGCACAATTCAAACGGGATCGAAAGATAATCTTTCTCTCTCCATCAGAGTTCGCGTTAACCGAATATTTTCCGTTTTTTTAACAATGACGGACAAATCTGAAAGCAGTCTGTCATTTTGACGGATTAGAACAAACTCGGAACGGCGCCAAAGTTTCCCCGCAGCGAGGCTCCGGTGTTGAGCATGCTTGCCGTACAAATCATTGAAATGTCTGAGTTTTGGCTTTACGCTGTGCGCACTCCTGCGAAGTGCAGTGGGCATGCATAGCACGGCGCTAACAGTTCACGAGCGTGCGCCGCGCGCCCCGTTGACTGAATTTTGACGATCCTGTCCGTCAAAATGACGGGCAGTGAAAAAGTGCAACCTCTGCTATCCATCGACTTCAATACATAATTTTTCCGAAATAAGGGCCCATGGAGGACGGGAGGGACTTCGCCTCTCTATGGGGGTTGAGGCCTTTATTTTGTATCTTGTTTGTTTGTTTGTTTGTTCACCACGTAAAGCGGCCTTGGGTCCCTTAAAGGCGCGATACACATTTAATATATTATCATTGTTACAGGATTACAAATAGCTTTTCAAACCCTTCAAAACAACAGATGGAAATGAGCGATCTGTAATCTGACGTGAAGCCTCTCTTCTCTTTTGGAGATTATGGATATAGAGATATATAATAATAACACAGATTCAACTTGGAGTACTACAAAGATATCCTTTAAAAAAGCTCAGACACTTGGAGGACAAGTCGCTGAAAGAGAGGAGCTGAGGTCGGGGCTTCTGGTTCAAACGGGTTGAGATCTGCAGAGAGGAATAATAAAGCAGGAGATCTCGGAGGAAGTTCAGACCGACGGGTTGACTCCATCTGTCCTCTGCCGCGGACTCGCCGAACTCCTCCTCCAGCTGCGTGTTTCAGAGGGCGGAGAAGGCGTGTGATTGGTAGGCCTTCAATAACCAATCATTGCGATATCTCCCGGCGTGTTTCTAACTTCAGAGTCACCATCATTGGGCCTGTCGGAGTAACAACCTGGCGAAAAGTGGGATTTTAATCTATTGTGTTCAACTATTTGGGGAATTTCAAATCCATATCCATTATCTGAAAAGTCTCAAGGACTCGAAGTGATGATCATTCTTTGAGTTCCATTTCCTCAGAAGTAGTGATTTGAGTCAAACGACCTCTTCTCCTCTCACAATCGGAGTCTTTAATCTTGACATGTATTCGACCCCACGCAGCAGCCACAGAGCGTTGCATCTACGCACTGCAGGGATTAGATATAAGTGCCTTGCTCAGGGGTCTCTCGCGGTTCAGGGGACACAGGAATGTGAGATTAGAGACGTCTCCTCTACAGAGATCTGAACTAATAACCTTCGATAAACACACATTCCTCCTGCTGTCCCGAAACAGACGTAGACGTAGGATGAGTTTTCAGAGACTATAGTCGTTAACTCGTACATTATTCATGTTTACAAAACGGATTAATAGTTGTGGGTAACTTTTAAAGACAGCATATCAACAATGTGTCTGTTTTTAGTTCCTTTAATGTGAAAAAGTACTGGTTTCTTGGCCCCTAAACCAAATATCATTTAATTAGAAACCAAACGGAACATTTGAGGAAGTCATTTTGGCTTCGATGAAACACTAATTGATATTCATGTGTACGTTTTCCAGGACTGAACGTAACGATGAATGGAGAAACTGATCAATGGAGAATGAATATAATGTTCAGTTGCAGCACTATAGCACACGCCATTTCTCATCAACTCCAGAACAAGTTAAAAACCAACGAAGAAGAACAAAGAGAAGGCGAGAGAGAGAGAGGCCGTTTCTCAATCGCGGGGAAACTGGCTTCCAAGCCAATATTTCAAGGATGCTACGTCATCGAGTGCCGCCGAAGGACTGTCCCAATCCCCAGCATACTTGGAATTCCACCGAGGCCGCGTCCTTGGTTTTGGGGGTAATTTCGAGGCTGCACATGGGTAGACTTCCTGTCCTTCAAATCCCCACAATGCTTTGCGCACGGACCAATTTCCCCAAATCTGTGGCGGAAAATGTAAGAGGCGGGGCCTCTCATATGACGCACACGTGCTCGCCTGTTCCACTCTTCGTTTTCCGAATGCCAGGAAGGATTCTTGCCTCGCTTCTGAAGCAAGTGACTCGGAAGACATGTGCTACCAAGCAAGCATCCTCACGATTGAGAAACGGCCAGAGACAGAGGAACCCTCTCTCTCCCTTCCCTCTCTCTCTCTCTGAGGGAGGCGGGGGGGGGGGGCTATGTATATCCTCTCCACACCATGGAGCTGCAGTCCAGAGAGGGTCTGCTGCAGCATCCCCCTTTATATCGGGACCAGGGCTCAAACATATATAAATATTCTGAATGACTTTCTAACAATGATTCCTTTGTGAAGATTTGCACCGACACGCGTTTCTTTGTTGATACAGTTCTGCTGTATCTGCAATGGGGCTTGGAAGTACACACTCACATCTGAAAAGCACTTATACATGAAGCCTATGTAGTATCGCCTTGACTACCACTGTTTTTGGTTTTTATCGACGTGGTTGTGCTGCTGACTTGAGTGCTACCTCGACACACACACACACACACACACACACACACACACACACACACACACACACACACACACACACACACACACACACACACACACACACACACACACACACACACACACACACACACACACACACACACACACACACACACACACACACACACACACACACACACACACACACACACACACACACACACACACACACACACACACACACACACACACACACACACACACACACACACACACACACACACACACAGAGTTGCTGCTTCTATTGCCTCTCTTCCTCCTCCTCTTCCTCATGTGATGGTGACGCATGACAAGCCCTCCATTGAGTCCAGAGGAGACGAGGAGGAAGAGGACGGAGACACAAAGAGTCTCATCATCATCAGCAGACACAGCAGGGAGCCAACACATGGCAGCAGCGCGGAGAGTCTTCAATGAAAGCAGCATTCAGAGGCTCTGACACCGTGGAGGGAGAGTCTGACATCCGAACGTGGCTCTCACACCAATGCGGTTCCCGTTCTAGCTCCATGTAGGGTTGCCAGAAACTGACCATGATCAAAATCGATTATTCGGCAGCCCTGGCGAATAATAATCGATTATTCGACCGACCCCTGTTATGAAAGTTTCTCTGGTATAAAATGGGTGATGTTACCATAGCAACCAAAGCTAAACTAACTATCTTGACTACTTGTTGCTATCATATTGTGGCATAAGCCGTTTTCTACAGGCACATTTTACCGGCATGTTGTTCATTATGATTCTACTTGTGAAAGTCGGACATGACGACCTGTGCAGCCCATGTATTGATTCCATCCGATAGCTGCTATAAAACAAAACGTCTGCCTCTCTGCACAATGATCAATAACAGCGAAGGGACGGTCAAAGTAAGGTACAAATAAACAGAATCACACGAAGCCTGGTTCGTGTTGCCTGACTTTAGTTGCGTTCTGGTCACTTTGCTCAGCGCTACTGCTCGTTACAACTTGTATTTGCCGTACTTAAACTATTAGCTCAGGTTAATCTCGCCCCCCTCCGACGTAAGCGTGGTGTAAGCGTGGCGTATGCGGTGCTTGCTTCTAGACCGACAACTTTTTGGTGCTTGAAACGAACCGGATTCCGGAGCTAAGAGGCGGCTCCGCTGCGGTGTGAACAGGACAAACCGGTGCTTTTCAGGCTCTAGCTCCGCGAACCGGCCCTGGAACCGCGTTGGTGCGAAAGCCCCGTGAGAGGCACGGTGAGAGGAGAGGGAGAAGGCGACGCACTCTGAGAGTAGAGATTATACAGATTACCTGAGCGGGGAGTAATCCCACTTTGAGAAAAGGACTACGTGCGGATTCACCGTGCAGGCTTTGAGTACAGACGGACCTGGTTGCTAAGCAGCAAACACAAAGCAGAAAGAAAATGGACTGAAACGCCGTGAAATGTGACGGTGCACTCATCAGGTTTCATAACTCACACAGCGGTCAGAACCTGCTGCCATAACAACGGTTCCTCCCCGATATGACCTCTGAACTCTATGCACGACACATCGGCAGAAAGTGCTTGAACTAGCGGACGTGACTGCAGCACACAGGCCTCGCCTCGCTGCGTTAAGGGACGGGGAAAACCTGTTTTAGATTGTTATGTTTCATTTGATTATTATTATATGTAGGCCTGAAGCGGAGCTGGAATTTAGGGCGTTATGCTCATTTATGTAAGTGTGCATTCTGGACAGACGGTCAGTCCTGCTGTTCATTCAGCTCTCAAATAAACACAGATCATATTTCATGGATTTGGGACATGCTCAACTGTTGTTTAACCGCTTCCACAAAGGTCGGTGGTGTTTTACGAGACTTGAGGAGCATCTTTCTCAAAAGGAAGCAGATTTGAATGAGAAGGAAGTATTTACAGCGAGGAGACAAAGAGACGCTCGGATGGAGAGGACAGGGATCAGGAGGGCAGACAAAGGGTGCAGGACTGCTTCTGCTTAACATCCACCATGAATAATGGAGCTCCGCCAGCACTCAATTATTCATCCACAACCTCAGACTTGCATTAGTGCACGGTGCGGGGCTCAGACTGAATCACACGCGCACACACACGCAGGAACCTTTGCACACGTACACACTTAACACACACACATATTCTCACACCGACAGGAAGCGTCTGGCAGGTTTATCCTTAGGAAACACTAACAGGAAGTGAGGTGGATTGAGGATAAACAGTGTTTTTAGTGATCAGCTTTCCGGGTGGTTCTGCAGGGATCCGCTAACTAAGCGAGTGACCGAGTGGTAGTTGACACTAAAGCTTTTAATAATGTAGTTATCGTTGAAGTGATTTCGATGCGAAAAGGCCTTTTTATGCGTCTCAAATGTGGAGATGTCCTGCTCATTTCTGTGTCCTATATCAACGTGTGTATTTGTGCTTTTTTATTACAAAATAAGACATTTCAAGAGGTCGACTTGGACTTCCCTATCCATTGTTTTCTATTGTATGGAATACACGAACAATACCATGTGTATTAATTGCAGGTCATTTTGGGCGTTAATTACCTGAACGATAACAGTCGGTCTGAAACAGTCTTCTCGATGACGGGAAGAGAAGCACCTGGTTCCCCACATGGTGGAGAGGTGAGAGACGAACTGCCCGAGGAACACCCAGCAAATTAACCAGTTGATAATCCTCAGCGTCTCCGCTATGGTAGAACCCCAGAGACCGTTACAAGTAGGTCGTGGCTTTCTTTTCATAGGCCGGGTTGAGACATGCGGCCCAGTTAGAATCACAAGGACAGGTGTGTGTGTGTGTGTGTGTGTGTGTGTGTGTGTGTGTGTGTGTGTGTGTGTGTGTGTGTGTCCGTGGAGATGAAACACTGGGCTGCTCGATTATGGCAAAAATCATAATCTTGATTATTTGGGTCAATAATTGATATCACGATTATGAAAGACGATTATCCATTTACTTTGAAAACATCCATTTATTGGAGACATTTTCTTTTAACAGTATGTTTTTAACAGTTGATTAGGCTGAACTTTGAGTATAAATCAACTGAAAAACCAATAAAAAATTAAATAATCGTTTTATTTAGATGACGTTGTTTTCATATGCCCCAGTTTGAGCCCCTTATTAAATCACAACACATGCAACACATCATGGGCACCAGGAGAAGCGCTATATAAATAACACGTATTATTATTATTATTATGTGTAAACAGGCACTCTTACGACAGGCTTTACACCTGATTCTCGACACCACTCAAAGCAGACAACGACTCGATGCACAATGAATGGAAACCTCAATATGGACCGGTCTAACGTCCAAATCACATGAAGCGACATTTGGGGTAAAATATGTGAAAATATCTGAATGAAATATTGTGGAAGTGGAGAAGTCCGACAGACTTCAATACTTTCCCTTTCCCCAGGTTTTAGTGCATGTGAACGGTCTGCTGAGAAACGCCTCCATCGGACACTTGATTACACGAGCGTTTCTATTGGCTAGCGCTCCAACACAGTGTACCTGATAGGCTAAAGGGGCGGGACATCTCTAAGCCGGTTGACCAATCACAACAGAGCCGGCCAGCTAACCAATCAGAGCAGCTCTGGTTTCAGACAGAGGGTGAAAAGAGGTGCTGCAGTATGAGAACATCGTGTCTCTAGTGTCTCTAGTGTCTCTAGCGTCAGGCAGGGTGACGAAACGTGCAGAGAGAAATCCATGTGGACGGAAGGAGGTCTTTGTGTGGGAGGAAGAAACGCATGTATGCAGCACGCTGGGTGAGAAGGTGATGGTGTGTGTGTGTGTGTGTGTGTGTGTGTGAGCCAGGATCACAGGAGGATTTCTGCTAATGCACAGTCCGTGTTTGCAGAGGCAGCGACGGCCTGAGGAGCACAGGGATTCATATAGCACACACACACACACACACACACACACACACACACACACACACACACACACACACACACACACACACACACACACACACACACACACACACACACACACACACACACACACACACACACACACACACACACACACACACACACACACACACACACACACACACACACACACACACACACACACACACACACACACACACACACACACACACACACACACACACACACACACACACACACACACACACACTATTAAAGTTCAAGAAAGGTTTGTGGACCAAAAAAACGGTCTTTTCTTCAATTCCTGTATTTTTTCATATTGCATTAAATATCGCAATGTCAGTTTTTTCCAATATCGTGCAGCCCTACGTGTGACATAGCTAGATGAATACTGCTGTTATATACAGTGGGGCAAAAAAGTATTTAGTCAGCCACCAACTGTGCAAGTTCTCCCACTTAAAAAGATGAGAGGCCCGTAATTTTCATCCTAGGTACACTTCAACTATGAGAGACAGCATGGGGGGAAAGAATCCAGGAAATCACATTGTAGGATTTTTAATGAATGAATTAAATTCCTCGGTAAAATAAGTATTTGGTCTCCTCCAAACAAACAAGACTTCTGGCTCTCACAGACCTGTAACTTCTTCTTTAAGAGCCTCCTCTGTCCTCCACTTGTTAACTGTATTCATGGCACCTGTTTGAACTCGTTATCAGTATAAAAGACACCTGTCCACAACCTCAAACAGTCACACTCCAAACTCCACTATGGCCAAGACCAAAGAGCTGTCAAAGGACACCAGAAACACAATGGTAGACCTGCACCAGGCTGGGAAGACTGCATCTGCAACAGGTAAGCAGCTTGGTGTGAAGAAATCAACTGTGGGAGCAATTATTAGAAAATGGAAGACATACAAGACCACTGATAATCTCCCTCGATCTGGGGCTCCACGCAAGATCTCACCCCGTGGGGTCAAAGTGATCACAAGAACGGTGAGCAGAAATCCCAGAACCACACGGGGGGACCGAGTCCATGACCTGCAGAGAGCTGGGACCAAAGTAACAAAGGCTACCATCAGTACCACACTACGCCGCCAGGGACTCAAATCCTGCAGTGCCAGACGTGTCCCCCTGCTTAAGCCAGTACATGTCCAGGCCCGTCTGAAGTTTGCTAGAGAGCATTTAGGTGATCCAGAAGAGGATTGGGAGAATGTCATATGGTCAGATGAAACCAAAATAGAACTTTTTGGTAAAAACTCAACTAGACGTGTTTGGAGGAGAAAGAATGCTGAGTTGCATCCAAAGTACACCATACCTACTGTGAAACATGGGGGTGGAAACATCATGCTTTGGGGCTTTCTGCAAAGGGACCAGGACGACTGATCCGTGTAAAGGAAAGAATGAATGGGGCCATGTATCGTGAGATTTTGAGTGACAACCTCCTTCCATCAGCAAGGGCATTGAAGATGAAACGTGGCTGGGTCTTTCAGCATGACAATGATCCCAAACACACCGCCCGGGCAACAAAGGAGTGGCGTCGTAAGAAGCATTTCAAGGTCCTGGAGTGGCCTAGCCAGTCTCCAGATCTCAACCCCATAGAAAATCTTTGGAGAGAGTTGAAAGTCTGTGTTGCCCAGCGACAGCCCCAAAACATCACTGCTCTAGAGGAGATCTGCATGGAGGAAAGGGCCAAGATACCAGCAACAGTGAAAACCTTGTGAAGACTTACAGAACACGTTTGACCTCTGTCATTGCCAACAAAGGGTATATAACAAAGCATTTAGATGAACTTTTGTTATTGAACAAATTCTTATTTTCCACCATCATTTGCAAATAAATTCTTTAAAAATCAGACAATGTGATTTCCTGGATTCTTTCCCCCCATGCTGTCTCTCATAGTTGAAGTGTACCTAGGATGAAAAGTACAGGCCTCTCATCTTTTTAAGTGGGAGAATGCACAATTGGTGGCTGACTAAATACTTTTTTGCCCCACTGTAACTGTGCTTCATTGTTATCGGGGGAAACTGTATTAGACTGACAGAACCAAACAGTCATTGCAGAGAAGCTAGGTCATTATTACATGATATCAACCGTATTGTGATCGCGATAGAAAATATATAAATGATTTAGCCCTACTTTAAATACCGATGCTGTTCCTGGGTACAGGCATATCAAAGTGTGGTGCTTCATGACTGTAGAACATCACAGTGACACCACGAAGTGGCTCCATGGCTAACAATAGACCCTCTTCTGGGTTGGCTCAATGCAGGAAGCGTACTTGGCAGGAAGCGTACTTGGCAGGAAGCCTACTTGGCACCATGAGTGAAAATAACCTACAACCTAATATTCATCAAAACGCTGACTCTGACTCTCCACGTTGAGGTTAATGAAACATTAAAGCAGCATGCGGGGAGGGGTCAATGGTTGGAACATTCTTACGTTCCCCGGAGACTCAAGACAGAGATTTGCAGAAACTTGAGACGGGTCGCTTTACTTTCCTCCGATAAAGCTGACCCTGTGGTCTACCCCGCGGCCACAACATGAGAAGAAATTATCTGTGTGTGTGTGTGTGTGTGTGTGTGTGTGTGTGTGTGTGTGTGTGTGTGTGTGTGTGTGTGTGTGTGTTTAAGTCTGTGACCACCTAATAATATACAGGTCTGAAAGAGAGGTGGATGAATGAGTCCTAACACGTGGAAAATAAGTAGCAGTCAGTATTTCACCACGTGTTACGCTGCGATGGACAGTCTTGCACTAATGCACATTTTGTCAAAGATATTGAAGTGACTGATATTTTGTTTACATTGATTGTTGTTTTATGTATGTCTTAATGTGTGCATGTGTCTGTTGACTGTGTATATATATAGGATATACATGTTTTTATACATATATTTGTATTTTGTATTCGGGATTGTGGGAAACGGTATTTTGATCTCACACAAACTGAAAGATTGACAATGCAGTTGACTTTCACTTGACTTTGACACCCGGGTCATTTTTTAATATGTTAGCTTTTGACTTCTGGCGATTGCATTTACACTTCGATAAATTCAGTGTATGATATGTTGGGATAATAATGTGTAAATATCATACGTGTTTTCCAAAGATGTTATTTTCTGCAATATTCCAAAATCCAATGGAAAAAGAGCATTGCCTTTTGTCAAGGGAGCCTTTGTGATGCTAACTTCCTGTCTGGCCTACACACACACATCAGTGCTCCACTATGGGTGTGAGTGCCTAACACGGGTGCACACGAGGGATGATCGGCGGCTGGTCGATCGGAGCATCCCTCGTGCATACATTGGAGTGATAGACTAGAATGAGTGGACGTGTGAACGTAGTGGTCAATGAGTGAGAGAAAATAAATGAAAGTCAATGGGAAAGCAATGCAAAATCACTGCTTTGGTAATCTCGTTTCCTCCATTGACACCTTTTCTAGGAAGGATCCCATAATGGGGCGAGCACAGTTCATGTTGGAAAGGCTGAAATGGATGCGAGGACTGGAATACTCTAAGGAGCGTGGCGATCCACTCCCACTGAATTATGAATGGAATAAGATGTATTGGTTTCTGGTTGGTCTCGCCTCGCCTGAACCGTCTCCGGGGAGAGACCCTGGTTCGGGTGGAAACCCATGAGGATTTCACACATGCACTAAGTAGAGGAACGGTAAACCTTATATACACTGAGAGCATGAAACAAGGACACGGTTTATTTCAAGGTGTCGGTTTGGATGGAGATCTGTTGTTATAGTTTTGATGCTGTGTTCTCGCTCTCCACAGAAACATGATATTTTGTATTGTAGCCCATTACGCACTGGTTTGTTTCCTTATTGCCATAAATCCATGCCAGTATATTTAAAACAAAATGGCAAGCCAGTACGAAGGCACGCAAAAGCAGCTCATATACAAAATAAATTAATGTGACAATGGATTTAGTCTGGAAGTTGAGCTGATGAGCCAGATGACTAAAACAACTCAAATAAAAAGCCAAAAGGGAATACGAGACAGTAGGGCTGCTCGATTATGGCAACAATCATAATCTCGATTATTTGGGTCAATAATTGATTATTAAAAACGATATCCATTTACTTTGAAAACATCAATTTATTGGAGAAAAAAATGGAACAGTATGTTTTTAACAGTTTATTACCCTGAACTTTAGGAATAATTCAACTGAAAAACCAAAAAATTGGAGAAAAAAAAATTGGAAAAAAAGTAATAATAATAATTTAAAAAATATCGTTTTATTTCGATTACGTTGTTTTCGTTGAGCAGCCCAACGAGACAGTGTGATTTAGCTAGATTAATACCGCTGTTATATGATATCATTATCGGGGAGAACTGTATTGGACAAAACAAAACAGTCACCACAGAGAAGCTTGATATATTTGATATAAACCGCGTCATGATCGAAAATACATTATTTAGCCCTCCTTAAAATACTGATGCTGTTCCTGGGTACGTTGGTCAATGGGAGCTTCTTCACATACATCAGAAGGAACCGGACGATAACCCTTATTCAGAGAGTGCAACCACACACGGACCATTTCCCTGAAGGGCAGACATGCTGACGGTGACTGAAGAGCCATGACGACATCCTCTAGGATTGCCGTGTACGATGAAATGTTAAAGATAAGAGCTAAAGAATGACCCATCTGCCTCTCTCCTAATCCGTCATCCTGTATCCACGTGCACGTATCAGCTGTACCTTCCTCTGTGCGTCATGGGGCTCGTCGGCTGGGTTACAGGAGGAAGCCAGCCCAGATGTAGGTCAACAAAACCGTCTTGATCTCTCTATCGAAAACAAGACCGCCTGAGGGGAGTTTCCCACAAAGGACGGGTCGAGTCCATTCCTTCCTTTGACAGAAGACGCAATGTAGGTCATTTAACTCTGTCGCACTCGGTGACATCATTAAAGCATTTATGTGCATCTCTGAAGTGCATCCGTCGAGTCACATTCACTAAGCTTCTCTTGGAGCGGCAGAGGAAAGAGGAAGCACGCCTCCCCGCTGAGGTTCATCATCATCATCATCGATTCCCCTTTAAGGAGGCTCGCAGTAACGGCTGCAGAGGTTAATGGAGAAAGAGCCACCAACCACTTCCTCTTTGATTCCCCCTGCATATGACAGGCTTCCGTAGTCTTTGGTGCGGTCCACTTCCTGCTGGACCACAGAACTTCAGTCCATGACAACATGAAGTATTTTAGACGACAGTAAGGGGGAATAGGCTGTGTAACGGAGGTGATCTCTGGGGCCATAGATCTCGGCCTCCGTTACGGATCGTGTCGCTCCGTTGGTGGCGAGGTGTATTTAGTGTGTGCATCTGTTCCCCTTCCCCCATGTGTGTTTCCTGATTGTGTTCACCTGGTGCCCTGTGTTGTCTCCTCCCCCCTCACCCCTACAAAATACTTTCCCATATCATCCAGAAACGACACGTGCCAGATGTGAAAGCTGTCAACCAATCATTTCACCTTTTAATCTAAGTATTATTCGACTACTCATAAGTGCATGTCAGTTCAGATCTAACCCTCGGCTGAATGGTTCTCCTTCTGCTCATTTATTTAAATCTGGTCCCATACATCCCAGAAAGAGTCTGCTGCCTCCCTGCTGATCTGTCATCGCATCGTGCTGGTTACTCCATGGGGGGTCCGGGAATAAAGCTGGGGGGGATTTAGTGAGTGACGAGGACCCATAATAAAGATGGAGACTTGCTAGTGTTGGTCGATTTGTGTCCTGGAGCTGAGGAATTCTTCACTGCATTATGGCCTCGGGTAGAGAATCGTTATGTGGGGAGTGAAACATTTGAGCTGCAGGTAGCATGGAACAAGGGGGGGGGGGTCGTCTGAATGTGTATCTGTGATTGAGGGGGGGGGGGGGGGGGGGGGGTGTCGTCTAAATGTGTATTGAGGCTTCTCATGTAGCTCAAGAACAAAAGAAAATTAGATTTTTCGTCATACAGTTTGCAAAATGGCCGAAATGCGTTTTCTTTGCCATCAAATATACTTGTGGCTTTTTTCCGTTATATTTAAGTGAGTCGTCTTTTTGGTTTTAACTGACACAATAAGACAGTTAATGATATGACCTTGGACTTTGAGAACATGGGATGAAGATTCTTTTACTATTTTCTAAAGATAGACATTTAACGATAAGAAAACAGCTAACAAGCAAAGTTGTACCGAGTTATAATACAGTGTAGAAATGTCAATGAAAGCCTCGAATCTGATCCCTGTGATATGCGTCAGTGATTTGTCTCTGTGTCACAAAGACGGTCTCCTTTGAGAGCGCTCTGCTCTGAAGGGAAACACCTGATGCGTCTCTGCATGTCTGAAAAGAGGAAGTAGAGCAGGTGCTGCCAGTTTTACGTTCGACCTCGCTTCCTAAACAAGCGGACCGTGGAGCCGCTCTCCAATTTGCATCTCGAAAAACACTCGCACGCGTCATCACACGGTAAAATACACGACGACTGTTTGGACTTGTGACCGACGCACACAGGGCGGGGAAGAGTTGAGTCATGTCGTACAACTCCTAATCAGACTCTTTATCAAACCACTTTTAAACATATTTGTCCCACGAAATGAGATATGCCTTGTTACTGAAGGACATGATGTGTGGATTAACAGAATACCACTTTTGCGTACAAACAATTTTTTAATCAGGCCAGTTTCTTAAAATGAAAAAGTAAGATATCTTGGCCTCTTTTATCCGTGCAATAAGGAGCTTTGTTTGCACCACACAAACGTGAAAGTTGATAAGAATTTACGATATCTTTCAAAGTGAAACAGATGTATAAAGTTTAGCAGGGATACAGTTGACCTCTAGTCTTTGTGCACTTATACATTATTGCAATCGGTTGATAAACTTTTAAGAAATGTGTAAAAACTTATTTATTTCTCTTTTCACATCACTGCATTTCAGCGCGCAGTGGACGAGAGTAGATCTTGATATTAGGGATGCCAGCGATTATTCGAATATTCGCTACAGTCTCCATAATCGAATATTATTTTTAAAAATCGATTTTATTTATATATTCGGGTCGGTCGAATAATCGATTATTATTCGCCAGGGCTGCCGAATAATCGATTTTGATCATGGTCAGTTTCTGGCAACCCTACTTGATATACGTAATCATATCCATCGACCCCAAAAAGAGCTCCACTCCTCTCTCACACTTTACTCGATGCGTTCAGGTAACAGTACAACAGGAACGTGTTGTCTGCGGATGCAAAATGGATGAAGCGGTTATTAAAGTTTAAAAGTCTCAAAATGCTCCAACTGCTGTCACAAACTGGATGAATGAAGTGTGTTGTTGAAGGAGGATGAAAGCGTAATCAAGGAGCACTATTGAGAGACTTTGATGGTTATTGGACTCGGGATTAATTCATTTGGATTCCCGCTGTATGAAGAAATTAAAGGACGGCGGAAGTGGAAACGATTCACAAAGGGATCAAACTGTTTAAAACACGCTCAAAGTAAGCCGGATTTTGCCGATGTGTTTATGTGGATTCAAAAGTCGTACATAATCTACAAAATGGAGGAGACCGATCTGATCGGAGCAATTGACAAATAATCCAGCTGAAGCCGGCATGGACAATGACTGTTGATAAACATGCGCTTATCCAGAAGAGCTGGTTTGGACACTTTACGGGCAGAAGAAACATTTCTATTAGGGATGCACGATAATTATCGGCCCGATAATTATCGGTGCGATATTAGGAATTATGACGTCATCCCGATAAACCGATAACAGTATTAATAGCCCCGATAATATACAATATTATACACATACAATATTCTTTGGGTAAAAAAAAGAAAAAAATCCTGCGGTGTGGGTGGATTGGGATGAGGGGCGCTTGTTTTTCACTCGGATCCTCCCGTTTTGCCAGTACTGTGGTGTTAGTGGTTTAGGAAGAGGGGAGTTCTTCACAAATCCAGCGCTCCCTAATACTTCGAACCTGATCAGTCACCTGAAACATCGCCATCGCTACGATGGTGTGTTAAAACCGTACGAAGACAATAATACAATACAGTGTGTGTGTGTGTGTGTGTGTGTGTGTGTGTGTGTGTGTGTGTGTGTGTCTGCGCGCGCGCGTTGGAGCTATGTGCAACTCAAGGCATATGCTCGAACCGGAGCTGCCTGGACGCTGCAATCATGTTGCTGAGTGTGCTGACTTTTCGTACAATGTCCCGCTGTCTGCTTCCTGCATAAAGTCAAGTGCTCGGCGCAGTTGTGTGGATAGAGCGCTCCTCTGTTTTCATTTAAACAGCTCCTTATATCCGTTAGCGCAGCTAGCTAGCACCAGATGCTAACAACAACAATGCACGTAAGGTCTCTCTCTTGCTCGCTCGGACCACACGTACACACACCCTCCCGGTCCTCCAGATGGCCAGTCGGTGCCTGCCGGTGAGCGTGGAAGTGTGGTCTGCCACAAGCGGGCGGCAGGAGCGGGGCTGTCAGCATCAGCTTGGAGATGGTATTTTAAACTCGATGCGCTCTGAAGCTACGGGGCGGCCGAGGAAAAAAAATACACATGCGTTAATCGCGTTAAAATAATTAGTGGCGTAATTTTTATTTTTATTATCGGTTATTGGTATCGGTATCGGTCTTGAGAAGCAGGAAGTTATCGGTATCGGTTTCAAAAAACCAATATCGTGCATCCCTAATTTCTATTAAAGAAAGAATTATAAATGTCTGTGTTTTTATGCCTTTAATACTAACTTGAATTTGTATTCAAATGAATTAATCAATTATTTTGTATATTTTATTGTAATGTAGAGACAAGGCTTTTAGTGACAATCATGTATTGCGTTTCAATTCTATGTAAAAACAAAAAAATTCAAAATATGATATTTGGCCTCAAATCATCTGAGGACTGGCGCCCCCCCTGTGATCTTTGGCGCCCCCCCAAGGTTGGGAACCACTGGAGTAGGGGACATTGAACGCATCTCCAGAGTGACATTGAATGCATCTCCAGAGGGACATTGAATGCATCTCCAGAGGGACATTGAATGCATCTCCAGAGGGACATTGAATGCATCTCCAGAGGGACATTGAATGCATCTCCAGAGTGATATTGAATGCATCTCCAGAGTGGTGCGTCCGGCTGAGGATGTCTTGCACCATCTGTGCTGGAGTGTCAGTGTTCTGTTGAGCTCCATAAATCCCTGCTGTGTTATCGCTGATCAAAGAGTCAGTGGAGAGGGGGGGGGGGGGGGTGGGCTGAATGGGTCATTGTGTGCAGGTCAGCAGGCCTTTGGAGAGAGAGGGTCAGGACCAGTCTGTCCAATCACTACTTTTACTGTCGCTACTTTAACTATATCCTGATGAGAATACTTTTCTACTTTTACTTGAGGAACATCAAGATCTGAGTACTTCTACTTTTACTCAAGTACAAGATCTGAGTACTTCTACTTTTACTCAAGAACAAGATCTGAGTACTTCTACTGTTACTCAAGTACAAGATCTGAGTACTTCTACTTTAACTCAAGTACAAGATCTGAGTACTTCTACTTTTACTCAAGTACAATATCTGAGTACTTCTACTTTTACTCAAGTACAAGATCTGAGTACTTCTACTTTTACTCAAGAACAAGATCTGAGTACTTCTACTGTTACTCAAGTACAATATCTGAGTACTTCTACTTTAACTCAAGTACAAGATCTGAGTACTTCTACTTTTACTCAAGTACAAGATCTGAGTACTTCTACTTTTACTCAAGTACAAGATCTGAGTACTTCTACTTTTACTTAAGTACACGATCTGAGTAGTTCTACTTTTACTCAGGTACAAGATCTGAGTACTTCTACTCAAGTACAATACCTGAGTACTTCTACTTTTAACTCAAGAACAAGATCTGAGTACTTCTACTCAAGTACAAGACCTGAGTACTTCTGCTTTGGTACAGACCTGCGACTGTAGCTTCAGACCTGAGGCGCTGACGCTGCACTGACGGACACCAGGAGACGTGTATGACGTCAGCGTTGGTAACATGGGGACGCTCTCTTAATACGTCCATGACGCTTCCACGCAGAGCGACATTCATGTGGAGATCTAAAGTGGACGGGAAACGATAGCCTCTTGATCATAAGTCAATGCTAAGAAGAAGAGAGGCGACATGAAGCTGCAGCCATGCGACCTCCATCAGCCCTCAGTCAGAGAGAGGGCCGAGTGAGGAGGAAGATTCCTGATCGGCCTGATTCCAGATGGAGCGCTGAACGTCTCCGGACTGGAACAGCGCTGAGTCACGCAGCTTCACCCACAGTGCGCACAAACACAACGGTGTGGGAGAGGCTTATTCGCTAGGGCACGTCCCGAGATATTCTTTCTTTTCCTATAACCTGTAACTAATGAAGTATCTCGACCAGCGGTTCCCTGTGGGCCGAAGGCATTGCAAGCGGGCCGTCAAATAATTAGCAAAACATGAGGATGTGTTGATGATGTTATGATTTCTCTTTTTAGCATTATAGTCATTACAGCGGTACTCCTGGATTAACAACGTGTCACATGTTCTCACAGGGAGGACTAGTTACTGATGGAGGACTAGTTACTGAAGGAGGACTAGTTACTGATGGAGGACTAGTTACTGAAGGAGGACTAGTTAATGATGGAGGACTAGTTACTGAAGGAGGATTAGTTACTGATGGAGGACTAGTTACTGAAGGAGGACTAGTTACTGAAGGAGGACTAGTTACTGCAGGAGGACTAGTTACTGAGGGAGGACTAGTTACTGAAGGAGGACTAGTTACTGAAGGAGGACTAGTTACTGAAGGAGGACTAGTTACTGATGGAGGACTAGTTACTGAAGGAGGACAAGTTACTGACTAGTTACTGAAGGAGGACTAGTTACTGATGGAGGACTAGTTAATGAAGGAGGACTAGTTACTGAAGGAGGACTAGTTACTGAGGGAGGACTAGTTACTGACTGAGGACTAGTTACTGATGGAGGACTAGTTACTGAAGGAGGACTAGTTACTGATGGAGGACTAGTTACTGATGGAGGACTAGTTACTGATGGAGGACTGGTTACTGATGGAGGACTAGTTACTGAAGGAGGAATAGTTACTGAAGGAGGACTAGTTACTGAAGGAGGACTAGTTACTGAAGGAGGACTAGTTACTAGTTACTGATGGAGGGCTAGTTACTGAAGGAGGACTAGTTACTGAAGGAGGACTAGTTACTGATGGAGGACTAGTTACTGACTGAGAACTAGTTACAATGGAGGACTAGTTACTGGTGGACTAGTTACTGATGGACTAGTTACTGAAGGAGGACTAGTTACTGATGGAGGACTAGTTACTGAGGACTAGTTACTGAAGGAGGACTAGTTACTGAGGACTAGTTGCTGAAGGAGGACTAGTTACTGAGGGGTGACTAGTTACTGAAGGAGGACTAGTTACTGAGGACTAGTTACTGAAGGAGGACTAGTTACTGAGGACTAGTTACTGAAGGAGGACTAGTTACTGAGGGGTGACTAGTTACTGAAGGAGGACTAGTTACTGATGGAGGACTAGTTACTGAATGAGGACTAGTTACTGAAGGAGGACTAGTTACTGAGGACTAGTTGCTGGTGGAGGATTAGTTACTGAAGGAGGACTAGTTACTGAAGGAGGACTAGTTACTGATGGATGATTAGTTACTGAAGGAGGACTAGTTACTGAGGACTAGTTACTGGTGGAGGATTAGTTACTGAAGGAGGACTAGTTACTGATGGAGGACTAGTTACTGATGGATGATTAGTTACTGATGGATGATTAGTTACTGATGGAGGACTAGTTACTGAAGGAGGACTAGTTACTGATGGAGGACTAGTTACTGATGGATGATTAGTTACTGATGGATGATTAGTTACTGATGGAGGACTAGTTACTGAAGGAGGACTAGTTACTGAGGACTAGTTACTGGTGGAGGATTAGTTACTGAAGGAGGACTAGTTACTGATGGAGGACTAGTTACTGATGGATGATTAGTTACTGATGGATGATTAGTTACTGATGGAGGACTAGTTACTGAAGGAGGACTAGTTACTGATGGAGGACTAGTTACTGATGGATG
>NW_027263089.1:30000-48444 GCF_902827115.2 Pseudochaenichthys georgianus
ACTAGTTACTGGTGGAGGACTAGTTACTGAAGGAGGATTAGTTACTGATGGAGGACTAGTTACTGAAGGAGGACCAGTTACTGAAGGAGGACCAGTTACTGATGGATGACCAGTTACTGATGGATGACTGAGGGATGACTAGTTACTGATGGATGACTAGTTACTGAGGGAGGACTAGTTACTGATGGAGGACTAGTTACTGATGGATGACTAGTTACTGATGGAGGAGGACTAGTTACTGATAGAGGACTAGTTACTGAGGGGTGACTAGTTACTGATGGATGACTAGTTACTGAAGGAGGACTAGTTACTGAGGGAGGACTAGTTACTGATGGATGACTAGTTACTGATGGAGGACTAGTTACTGATGGAGGACTAGTTACTGATAGAGGACTAGTTACTGAGGGATGACTAGTTACTGAAGGAGGACTAGTTACTGAGGGAGGACTAGTTACTGATGGAGGACTAGTTACTGATGGAGGACTAGTTACTGAGGGAGGACTAGTTACTGAAGGAGGACTAGTTACTGATGGAGGACTAGTTACTGATGGAGGACTAGTTACTGATAGGACTAGTTACGGAGGGAGGACTATTTACTGAGGGACTACTGATGGAGGACTAGTTACTGAGGGACTACTGATGGAGGACTAGTTACTGAGGGACTACTGATGGAGGACTAGTTACTGAGGGACTACTGATGGAGGACTAGTTACTGGTGGAGGACTAGTTACTGAGGGGACTACTGATGGAGGACTAGTTACTGGTGGAGGACTAGTTACTGAGGGACTACTGATGGAGGACTAGTTACTGGTGGAGGACTAGTTACTGAGGGACTACTGATGGAGGACAAGTTACTGACTAGTTACTGATAGGACTAGTTACTGATAGAGGACTATTTACTGATGGATGACTAGTTACTGAGGGACTACTGATGGAGGACTAGTTACTAGTTACTGATGGAGGACTAGTTACTGATGGAGGACTATTTACTGATGGAGGACTAGTTACTAGTTACTGATGGAGGACTAGTTACTGATAGGACTAGTTACTGATGGAGGACTATTTACTGGTGGAGGACTAGTTACTGAGGGATGACTAGTTACTGATGGAGGACTAGTTACTGAAGGAGGATTAGTTACTGGTGGAGGACTAGTTACTGAGGGATGACTAGTTACTGATAGAGGACTAGTTACTGAGGGATGACTAGTTACTGATGGATGACTAGTTACTGAAGGAGGACTAGTTACTGAGGGAGGACTAGTTACTGATGGATGACTAGTTACTGATGGAGGACTAGTTACTGGTGGAGGACTAGTTACTGATAGAGGACTAGTTACTGAGGGATGACTAGTTACTGATGAATGACTAGTTACTGCAGGAGGACTAGTTACTGATGGAGGACTAGTTACTGATAGAGGACTAGTTACTGATGGATGACTAGTTACTGAAGGAGGACTAGTTACTGAGGGAGGACTAGTTACTGATGGATGACTAGTTACTGATGGAGGACTAGTTACTGGTGGAGGACTAGTTACTGATAGAGGACTAGTTACTGAGGGATGACTAGTTACTGATGGATGACTAGTTACTGCAGGAGGACTAGTTACTGATGGAGGACCAGTTACTGATGGATGACTAGTTACTGAGGGAGGACTAGTTACTGATGGAGGACTAGTTACTGATAGAGGACTAGTTACTGGTGGAGGACTAGTTACTGATGGAGGACTAGTTACTGAAGGAGGACTAGTTACTGATGGACTAGTTACTGATAGAGGACTAGTTACTGATAGAGGACTAGTTACTGAAGGAGGACTAGTTACTGAAGGAGGACTAGTTACTGATGGAGGACTAGTTACTGAAGGAGGACTAGTTACTGATGGACTAGTTACTGATAGAGGACTAGTTACTGATAGAGGACTAGTTACTGAAGGAGGACTAGTTACTGATGGAGGACTAGTTACTGATGGAGGACTAGTTACTGAAGGAGGACTAGTTACTGATGGACTAGTTACTGATAGAGGACTAGTTACTGATAGAGGACTAGTTACTGAAGGAGGACTAGTTACTGAAGGAGGACTAGTTACTGATGGAGGACTAGTTACTGAAGGAGGACTAGTTACTGAAGGAGGACTAGTT
This sequence comes from Pseudochaenichthys georgianus, assembly GCF_902827115.2. Classification (NCBI taxonomy): domain Eukaryota; kingdom Metazoa; phylum Chordata; class Actinopteri; order Perciformes; family Channichthyidae; genus Pseudochaenichthys; species Pseudochaenichthys georgianus. Next base: position 32,137 of record NW_027263089.1, read on the forward strand.
ACTGATGGAGGACTAGTTACTGATAGAGGACTAGTTACTGATGGAGGACTAGTTACTGATAGAGGACTAGTTACTGATGGAGGACTAGTTACTGATAGAGGACTAGTTACTGATGGAGGACTAGTTACTGATGGAGGACTAGTTACTGATGGAGGACTAGTTACTGATAGAGGACTAGTTACGGAGGGAGGACTATTTACTGAGGGACTACTGATGGAGGACTAGTTACTGAGGGACTACTGATGGAGGACTAGTTACTGAGGGACTACTGATGGAGGACTAGTTACTGGTGGAGGACTAGTTACTGAGGGACTACTGATGGAGGACTAGTTACTGGTGGAGGACTAGTTACTGAGGGACTACTGATGGAGGACTAGTTACTGGTGGAGGACTAGTTACTGAGGGACTACTGATGGAGGACAAGTTACTGACTAGTTACTGATAGGACTAGTTACTGATAGAGGACTATTTACTGATGGATGACTAGTTACTGAGGGACTACTGATGGAGGACTAGTTACTAGTTACTGATGGAGGACTAGTTACTGATGGAGGACTATTTACTGATGGAGGACTAGTTACTAGTTACTGATGGAGGACTAGTTACTGATAGGACTAGTTACTGATAGAGGACTAGTTACTGATGGAGGACTATTTACTGGTGGAGGACTAGTTACTGAGGGATGACTAGTTACTGATGGAGGACTAGTTACTGAAGGAGGATTAGTTACTGGTGGAGGACTAGTTACTGAGGGATGACTAGTTACTGATAGAGGACTAGTTACTGAGGGATGACTAGTTACTGATGGATGACTAGTTACTGAAGGAGGACTAGTTACTGATGGATGACTAGTTACTGATGGAGGACTAGTTACTGGTGGAGGACTAGTTACTGATAGAGGACTAGTTACTGAGGGATGACTAGTTACTGATGAATGACTAGTTACTGCAGGAGGACTAGTTACTGATGGAGGACTAGTTACTGATAGAGGACTAGTTACTGATGGATGACTAGTTACTGAAGGAGGACTAGTTACTGAGGGAGGACTAGTTACTGATGGATGACTAGTTACTGATGGAGGACTAGTTACTGGTGGAGGACTAGTTACTGATAGAGGACTAGTTACTGAGGGATGACTAGTTACTGATGGATGACTAGTTACTGCAGGAGGACTAGTTACTGATGGAGGACTAGTTACTGATGGATGACTAGTTACTGAGGGAGGACTAGTTACTGATGGAGGACTAGTTACTGATAGAGGACTAGTTACTGATGGAGGACTAGTTACTGATGGAGGACTAGTTACTGAAGGAGGACTAGTTACTGATGGACTAGTTACTGATAGAGGACTAGTTACTGATAGAGGACTAGTTACTGGAGGAGGACTAGTTACTGAAGGAGGACTAGTTACTGATGGAGGACTAGTTACTGAAGGAGGACTAGTTACTGATGGACTAGTTACTGATAGAGGACTAGTTACTGATAGAGGACTAGTTACTGAAGGAGGACTAGTTACTGAAGGAGGACTAGTTACTGATGGAGGACTAGTTACTGATGGAGGACTAGTTACTGAAGGAGGACTAGTTACTGATGGACTAGTTACTGAAGGAGGACTAGTTACTGATAGAGGACTAGTTACTGAAGGAGGACTAGTTACTGAAGGAGGACTAGTTACTGATGGAGGACTAGTTACTGAAGGAGGACTAGTTACTGAAGGAGGACTAGTTACTGATGGAGGACTAGTTACTGATAGAGGACTAGTTACTGATGGAGGACTAGTTACTGATAGAGGACTAGTTACTGATGGAGGACTAGTTACTGATGGAGGACTAGTTACTGATGGAGGACTAGTTACTGATGGAGGACTAGTTACTGAAGGAGGACTAGTTACTGATGGAGGACTAGTTACTGATGGAGGACTAGTTACTGGGGGAGGAACTAGTAACTTATAACAGAGTATCCCTACACTCTGGTACTTCTACTCTAGTAAAATATCTGAGTACTTCTCCCACCTGTTTAAGACCAATGAGATCCCAAAGCTTCTCTGTTCCACCGTATTGATGCAGTATTTAGTCTGAAAGGACAGTTGTGTGTGTTGTAATATTCCAGCTTTGATTGGCATCTCTCCGGGGTAATTAATGAGACTGCTGTCGTTTAGTTATCCAACGCCGTAAGTCAGAAATACCTCTTCAGTATAATATAGAAGAGTGCATTTTATGGCTGATATGACATCATTTTACATAATTACACATTTCTCATTTACTAGATCTTAACAAGTCTTACGGCACTGGTCCCTATGACAACCAGGTGCCAGGTGTACAATTCTACTTTTGCACCATTAGAATAATAATAATAATAATAAATTTATTTTGGGGGGCGCCTTTCAAAACACCCAAGGACACCTTACAGGGTTACAGATTTACAATTTACATTTATACCTTACAAATTAAAACAGTCGATTTAGTGAAGTATCAGCCAGGGTAAGACAAGACAAACAAGAGGAAGTTGACTACAAAAGGACACAGAAGGACACAGAAGGACACAAAAGGACACAGAAGGACACAGGGTACAGATTATAGGGAAAATGCCAGTTTGAACAGGTGGGTTTTGAGTTGGGTTTGGGATGTCGTTATGGAATCAGACTGTCGGTGTGTCGTGGCAGGGTGCTCCAGAGTCTGGGAGCCGAGCAGCTGAAAGCTCGAGCACCCATGGTTTTGAGGCGATAGCTTGGGACGGTGAGAAGTCCTACGGACGAAGAGCGGAGGGTGCGGGAGGGGGTGTATCCTGAAGGAGGTCAGAGATGTAGATGGGGGCAAGGTTATGGACAGCTTTGTATAGGAGTAGAATGTTTTTGTAATCAATACGGTAGCGTACAGGAAGCCAGTGTAGCTGAGTGAGCATGGGGGTGATGCGGTCGGATGAGTTGGCGCGGGGGATGGTCCGGGCAGCAGAGTTCTGGATTATCTGCAGTCTATTGAGGAGCTCAGAAGTCAGAAGTGCATTGCAGTAATCAATCCGGGATGTGACGAATGAGTGGACCAGGATTTCAGTGCTGGGTTGGGACAGAGATGAGCGGAGTCTGGAGATGTTCCGAAGATGAAAGAAATATAGAGATATCTATATAAGAGAATATAGACAATACTTTATACGCTGCTGAACCAATTAAATGAATAATCAGAAATCATGTCTCATGTAACTCTTTCAAAAGTCGTAAAGACATTGGATTTTATGAATCATTTTTTCCTTACATTGCATATTAAAAAACCCACAACAAATGTATTAATATAGTTTACAGAATGCATGTTACATTAGGAAATTAATGAAAATGTATATTAAGACTTACACTGGTACTACCAGGCAATGTATTCAAGGCAAGGTCTATTTTGTGTTCGTTTCATTTCAAATGGCATCCAACTTACTTCCTGAAGAAGCGCAGTACAGCTTCCCTTTTAACTCAATGGACATTTTAAATTGTCTCAATAACCTCGACTCAAATCATGCAGTTTATAGTGTTTGCATTTATTTTATTCTCTCCTTTGCATAAAGTGTCATCGAAGCATCTCCTCGGAATATCAACGGGACTTTCTTTAGAGCCCTAAATACTAGAGGCCACCACTTCAAACAAAATGTACAATTCAGCCCTTTAATCACACTCAATTCAGAGGCTGCTGATTGGTGGAGAGCATTACAATAATACTTCACCCACAACTTGTACACAGTGTCCACCCCGTGTTACCTTGAATGTGAGAAAACGTTATTTTAACTGGCACATCTCCACGTTGAATGATCAGTAAACAACTGGGGAAAGTCTTGACGAATTGAAGCACAAAAACTCACAAATCATGGAGTATAATCTCATCAATGTACTGGTATACTATTAAAATAAAGTTTACACACACATACAGTTTCTCTCTATTTAATACACACACACACACACACACACACACACCGAAGAGTAGCTCAATCTGTCAGAGAAGATTCATGAATGATTTGTTGTTCAAGCACAAGGTGAGAAGTTGATACCAAATCGATAAGTTATTTACTTTTCCATACCAAAAACACCGTCTTCTTTAAAGTAAAGTATTCCATATCAATCAGTCATTCGTAAATCACGACTCTGAGGTATGAAATTTAAGTGCTGTATTTTTGCTGGTTGAAAACACAAAAGGCTTTTAAAGACGATACCAGCGTCATTTCAGAAGTGCGTAGCTGCCCCTGACGAGAAGGCGTTCTTCCTTCATCAGTAATCTTCCCGCTCGGAGGTTCAACAGAAGATGACCACGAGAGATGAAGTGGTCCTCTGATGCGTCAAAGCAAAATGTTTAATGATAAATAATTAGGTTTCTTCACAACTAGCTCGCTGTAATCCCCAGAGTAACTTGCTCCGTGGAATGCGTGCTTCAAAAAACACGTTTTAATCGGTCGAGACGGGAAGATGAATCCCGCGGCGAGCCCGCTAACACTTTTAATTTCAGCAGAAATATGTGATATAAATGCGAATATAAAGTCGTTCCTGAGATGTGTCCGAAAGATAAATACAAATATACATCCCCCTACTCAGTGAAAAACACAACACCACCCGTCTAAGTGAGCACAAAATGGCATTACATCAAAACAACAAAACGTGGATGTCAGGTTTGTGTTGTGCAAAAGGTCACGGGGTCAGGATCTGAATTAGGAAACAGGAAGCGTGTGTCCGGGTCAGAGGTCACAGGCGGACTCACAGTGGTCAGCATTTTGTAAACATGTCGTCTCAGAGCCCGTATCACAACACGGAGACGGACAGGAAGCCGCTTCCTTTGGCAGAAACAAGAGGCAGCTCAGACCCCGGAGTTCCCATCGTGTCGTGGTGCTGCTCTTAGAGGTAATATATCTAGAGGTAGCTTCAAACCGAAGCGATGTCTGCGTTCTGGAACTGAAACATTGACTTTTATTTGATGTATTATGACGACACATGTCTCATAACTGCAGTCGGTTAGTTATTAAGTGGAATCTGTGGACACAATGCACTTAGTCCAACTTCCTTCAGGGTACGGCTCCGTGTGCCGTGTGCAGAGGAAGGACACACGGTGCTGAGAGAACTGAAACGTTGACTTTAATTGAATGTTTTATGTCAACAGATGTCTCATAACGGCAGTAGGTTAGTCGAAAGCATGATGTTAAGGGTAACCTACATCTGTGGACACAATACACGTAAGTGAAGTCAAAGTTCCTTCAGTGTCCGGCTCCGTGTGCCGTGTGCAGAGGAAGGACAACGAGTGCCTCATAACGGCAGGTTAGTCGAAAGCAATGATATCAAGGACCCTAATGCAGCTGTGTCACATCTGTAAAACATTCCACGGTCCAGTTGTTTTCAGAGCGCCTTTTTATGCCGTGTGCAGAGGAATGACGAATTTGCATCCGAAGGGCGAGTGGTAGCCGATCCCCACTTCCTGGAACACCCGCTTCGGGATGCCGACGTCGCAGAGGTAGACCTTGCTCTCCGCCTGCTCCACGTCCAGCGGGAGGCCCAGGAACAGGGTCCACTTGGCCGCCACGCTCTGAGGCACGGTGCCCACCGCCGGGTCGATGCTCAGCACCGGAGCTCGGTTCTGATTGGCCCAGAGAGCGGCCGCCTGGTACCAGGACTGCTCTCTCAGCAGGGGGTTCTCGTGGTGGTCCAGGCAGTTTATGACCAGGTCCACTGGGGTCTGAGGCAGGTCTGAGGAGAGGGGAAGTACAGCACACGTTATTAAGTAGCCGTATACACAGCATATGTATCGAGTCATACATGATGGTACATGGGATCCGTCTAATGACTGGACCAGGAGACATTCTGGAAGCACTTTTCTGAGAGGAGGGTGGTTTCCATGGCAGGCCTTTGAGGCAGGAAAAAGAGAGGTATGCTTTTGATTCGTCTATCGTTTGTTCCCTGACCTTTCCTCACGCTGCCACCATTGGAGATGTGATGGAGGAGGCGAAGAAGAGACATGATGCAGGCTGCCAATAACACATCCTTCTTCACATGTGGTTAGTCTTGATCTGTCCAACAGCTCAGACGATCCTCTGATGTGGAATGAAGTTACCGGAGGCATCATGAAGGAGCGGCGGCGTAAGAAAAGCACCTGGCAGGTAGATCCTCTTTAAGTTCTCTATGGCGACTGAAGCATCCTTAAAGCAGTCCAACACCCCGAGGGCCTTCAATATCCTTGCTCAACACATGTACCTGAACGTGTTCTCGTTTACTCGCTGCTCGTCTGCTTTGTAAGTCGGTCTTACTTGTGTTTAATAAGACAAAGAAAACAAAGACGTGTTCCTTCTGAAGGGATTTGAAATGTGTTGAGGTGTGCGTCCACTAGAGGGCGCCGTTTGCATTGAATTCAACTGTTTAGGGAAATGTCATGATGCCAAACTTGTGTGTGTGTGTGTGTGTGTGTGCCTGAGTGTGAATGCGTGTGTGTGTGTGTGTGTGTGTGTGTGTGAGAGTCACCTCTGCTGCTGCTCCGGCTATACAGCGTCAGCTCTCTGCTCACACACTCTTGCATCGTGTGAGTGTGTGTGTGTGCGCGTGTGTGTGAGTGAGTGAGTGTGTGTGTAAGTGTGTGTGTGTAAGTGTGTGTGTGCGTGCGTGCGTGCGTGCGTGCGTGAGTGAGTGAGTGTGCGCGTGTGTGTGTGTGTGTGTCACCTCTGCTGCTGGCCACCTGCTGGCTGCTGCTCCGGCTGTACAGCGTCGCCTCTCTGCTCACACACTCCTGCACCTTGAGGCAGTTGGGCAGGAAGAGCACCGTCTGCACCTGGTGGTTGGCCAGGTGGCGTCCGCAGCTGACGCCCTGCGCCCCCTGCAGGTGAGGCCCGCACAGGAGCACCACCACGGGCAGCTGGTGGCCGTTCTTAGGGGTCAGTCTGGGGACACAGCAGGGAAGAGATGAACCCCAGAGAGAAGCCAGTGTGGAGTGTGTACGTCCTCTTAGCCCGGAGAGAACGTGAAACCAAATACATTGAGGGAATCAAAAACCCACCAATGAACACATGTTGTCTCATGGGATCCGTCTAATAACTGGACCAGGAGACTCTGGGTACATGGGTTTTTTTCAATGGCAGGTTAATATTTGGAAAACCTTAAAAGCCACTCTTTCAGTGGAGTCTAAGTCCGACTGAAACATTATTAAAGAAGTCCATCGATGGTCCAAGTACCATGAATACTCCTGCCTCAGAACGTACAGCCGGTGTGTGCAAACTGTACAATATGTCCTCGTGAGACGCCAGGGAGTCCTTGAGCCTGCGTGTGTCTATTCTACACCAGGATTTCATCACAACAACAAGAACACATTATGAAATCAGTGACGCTTTCCTGGCTCGTGATTGGTGCCAGACGGAACAGGACACTAACTAGTCTCTGAGAGCTCCTTTAAAAACATCTGCAAGTCGGTCCGATTTGTGATCTCAGTCTGTAATCTTTTTCACGTTAGGATAAACGACCCGAGATCTGCAGATAAGCCTGCAATAAGATGTGCTAACAGTCAAAGAAAAGGGTTAACAGTTCATTATGATAAATAACGAAATGAAAAAACAATAACTAACAAATATAATAATTAAAGTACCGTACTTTTCGGACTATAAAGCGCACCTGCATATGAGCCGCAGCAGCTAAACTGTCCGTCTGTCTTGCTCTCGTTCTGTCTCTCGGTTCCACTTTTACTTTGGCGCGCTACCTGTCTCGCTCTTTTCCGGCCTCCAGCTTTTCCTGCTGGAGGCCGCCGCTTAGAGGTGGCGGGCGCGGACCGGTCCTAGAGCCCGTAGTGTTAAAGGTGGTTAATTTTACCTGTAAAATCCATAGATTTAGGAGGTTCCCTAGTGGCCGTTAGCTGTACAAAGAAAATGGGTAAAAAAGTCGCGGCTTATAGTCCGAAAAGTACGGTAGATAAATATATTTAAAAAACAGCATCAAGCCATACAAAAAAGCCACGTTCACCATCTTATCACGATCCCAGCTTTACGATGATCAGTTGTTTTTATTACTGGACGCAGGAAAATATGGAAACGTGATTTTTTTGAGCACACTATGAATATGAAGTAGGGCTGCTCAATTAATCGTATTTTAAATCGCAATTACGATGTTGGCTTGCAACGATTATGAAAACAACATAATCTAAATAAAACGATTATTTTGTTATTTTTTTTTTTGTATTTTAAATTTTTTTTTAATTGGTTTTTCAGTTGAATTATACTCAAAGTTCAGGGTAATCAACTGTTAAAAACATACTGTTCACATTCATTTTTCAATAAATGGATGTTTTCAAAGTAAATGCATAATCGCTTTTAATAATCAATTATTGACCCAAATAATGCAGATTATGATTGTTGCCATAATCGAGCGGCCCTAGTTTGAAGTGCATGAGTAGGATAGACTGAACAGCCATTATAGTGTGTGTAATAACAATACGCAACACACCTGATCTGAGAACAGTGGTCCGGTGAACTCGAGACTCACATGGAGCTAAATTGATGAAAGGATCTGAGACAGTAAACCAGTTTGATATTTGATCCTCAGCGTTCCTGTTCTTTGATCTTAAATCAGAGTTCAGCTCTCAAACAGCTCCATCGTACATGTCACCTTATTCGGTCTCTTTCACCTGCACTATTAGTTTTGTACACAATGTGTGTTTTCTTACTGCCGAATTGTATTCAATATTTTATTCCATTCTATTTCTATGTAAATACTGCTATATTTGACTATATTTATTATTATTTCAATATTTGCTAATGTTATTTATAGTGCTGTCAAAATTATCGCGTTAACGGCGGTAATTAATTTTATGAATTAATTGCGTTAAAATATTTAACGCATTTAACGCATGTGCAGAATGGCCCGCCCCATACGTGCTACCAGTGGCAGCGCCAGGGTATGGCTGGGGTAGGCTACACCCATACCAAGAAATGGCTCAGCCCCACCATGAGACATGATGTTAAAGTAAGCAAAATAAAGTCTGCCAACTCGCGCGGAGTAAATTGCACAGACAGCAGTTAGTCAGACTGATTTCAGTAGCCACGGTTTTGAAAACTTTTGTCACGAGTGATCGTCTTCTCAATAGAACATCTTTGATAACGGCGTGGTGTTGTTGCAGGAAGTCCCGACGCAGAATCCTCTTGCTGTAGTACAGGGGTGCACATAACTGGTACGCAGGTTATGTAATCTGAAATGCGTACCGTCACTTGTGTCACAAAGCGCATTTGCGTACCGACGTACTTGTGAAGCTTTTCCAGAAGGCGGTTAGATCACCGGACGACAGAGTCGGTCTCCGTGTGCACAGACAGGCTGCTGTTAACGTCGGTCTGTACAACGGAACTGAGCCAAAACTACGCCAACCGGCTGCGGAGGGAGACTCCCCCCTTCACTGGAGAACTGCGCTAAAACAGCTGATCACAACGTTCACACTCTGTGGTCACGAAGTACTCCACTAGCCCCCCCCCTCTGTCGACTTTCCTGAAGTACTCACTAGCCGCCGCCCCCGTTGATAGAAATCAACACGTAATGAATTAAGACCCCACGGTTTGATGATTGATAGGTGTGTGGGTTGTCTTTCATTTTGACATGCAGAACAATGTTATAATAAACATACATACTGTGTTAAATGGATATATCCGCCTGCTTTCATTTATCTTTCCATTCCCAACAATATACATAAAGAAATGGCATATTTTGGACATAGTTCGAATGGTGATTAATCTGATTAATTAATTTTTAAGCTGTGATTAATCTGATAAAAAATGTTAATCGTTTGACAGCCCTAGTTATTTAGTATGTATGCACCATGACATCAAGTCGAATTCCTCGTACGTGTCAACCTACCTGGTGATAAACCTGTTTCTGATTATTATTACTATTCAGATGTATCGTACTCTGTTCAATTGCACTATTTGTTATTATTTTGTCTTATGTCTTTTTTCTTAATATGTTGCATTGTTGGAGACACACATGGAGCTAAATTGATAAAAAGAAAGTAAACCAGTTTGATATTTGATCCTCAGCGAACAAATATAATTAAAATAGATAAATATATTAATAAAACGGCATTAAGCCATCAACAAACCACAAGGAGTCCATATAGTGAAGATTGACCGGATCCAAAACATTTCATAAATAGATGTTTTTCTATATTTAAATAACTAGGCATGCAAATCAAACCTTGAATTAGTTCAAAGGATCTGAGACCAGTTTGATATTTGATCCTCGGCGTCCTGTTCTTTGATCTAGTCAGATTTCAGCAGCTCTCAACACGGAGCAGATCTCACATGTTTTTAACTTCTGCACACTTCTGTGAGAACATCGTGTAACGTGTGTAGAAACACGGCCGTAAAGACGATTGCCATGGAAACAAGGAAACATGACATGTCAACAAAAAGCAGGACATACCAGCTGTAATGATTGTATAACTGCTCACACAGGGATCGTTTGGCACCTGGATGCACATTCTTCAGATTGAAATGAATGACAGTGAAGCTATGTGTTCCAGTATCTGACTGGCTTCAATCACAATTCAATCAAACGGATTTAAATAATCAGAAGATTACACATGCAGCCCGAAAGTTGGGTATGTTGATCTAGAGCAGGGGTCTCCAACACGTCGATCGCGAGCTACCGGTAGCTCGCGGGCAGCTTTTCAGTAGCTCGCCGCTCGATTATCGATTATAGCGTAGTAACGTTGCTTCTTGATTTTTCGGCCACGGCCGGACAATAACGTTTTTTTATTTTAGAATTGTTTCTGTCACACGAATATAAAATTGGTCGGTGACGCAGAGATCAAGGAACAGACGTGACAGCGGCTGGGCGACACCACACACGGAGCAGTCTGCTTCTCCAGCAGCACCAGAACCAACAGCAGAATGACCCGCTCTGAATCAGGCCGCGTCGCTGCGGCTCAGACACACAGGGAGGGATTTGTGTTTTAGAGAAACACTCGTTATCGTAATGTCAGGTTTTTGGTGGATTTAATCAAGTCTTGGATTGCAGAGTATGAATGTCCTCTTGCTATTTTCAGTTGATAAATACGCGTGGACAGTTTGTGAAGACAGGAGAAAAGCTTCCGCGATCACCGTCTCCTCTCCGTTCCTCCAAGCCCCGCCCCCTCCTGAAAATAATGAGTGACATGCTGACAGTGACCCGCTAGAAACTGTATTATTCACTTTAGGAGGCTAATGTTGGGCTATAAAGGAACTACAGCACGGTCACATGACTTCAGGTCACCACCGCTAAGCTAAAGGTGGCTAATGTTGGGCTATAAAGGAACTACAGCACGGTCACATGACTTCAGGTCACCACCGCTAAGCTAAAGGTGGCTAATGTTGGGCTATAAAGGAACTACAGCACGGTCACATGACTTCACGTCACCACCGCTAAGCTAAAGGTGGCTAATGTTGGGCTATAAAGGAACTACAGCATGGTCACATGATGTCACCACCGCTAAGCTAAAGGTGGCTAATGTTGGGCTATAAAGGAACTACAGCACGGTCACATGACTTCACGTCACCACCGCTAAGCTAAAGGTGGCTAATGTTGGGCTATAAAGGAACTACAGCACGGTCACATGACTTCACGTCACCACCGCTAAGCTAAAGGTGGCTAATGTTGGGCTATAAAGGAACTACAGCACGGTCACATGACTTCACGTCACCACCGCTAAGCTAAAGGTGGCTAATGTTGGGCTATAAAGGAACTACAGCACGGTCACATGACTTCACGTCTCCACCGCTAAGCTAAAGGTGGCTAATGTTGGGCTATAAAGGAACTACAGCACGGTCACATGACTTCACGTCACCACCGCTAAGCTAAAGGAGGCTAGTGTTGGGCTATAAAGGAACTACAGCACGGTCACATGACTTCACGTCACCACCGCTAAGCTAAAGGTGGCTAATGTTGGGCTATAAAGGAACTACAGCACGGTCACATGACTTCACGTCACCACCGCTAAGCTAAAGGTGGCTAATGTTGGGCTATAAAGGAACTACAGCACGGTCACATGACTTCACGTCACCACCGCTAAGCTAAAGGTGGCTAATGTTGGGCTATAAAGGAACTACAGCACGGTCACATGACTTCACGTCTCCACCGCTAAGCTAAAGGTGGCTAATGTTGGGCTATAAAGGAACTACAGCACGGTCACATGACTTCACGTCACCACCGCTAAGCTAAAGGAGGCTAGTGTTGGGCTATAAAGGAACTACAGCACGGTCACATGACTTCACGTCACCACCGCTAAGCTAAAGGTGGCTAATGTTGGGCTATAAAGGAACTACAGCACGGTCACATGACTTCACGTCACCACCGCTAAGCTAAAGGTGGCTAATGTTGGGCTATAAAGGAACTACAGCACGGTCACATGACTTCACGTCACCACCGCTAAGCTAAAGGAGGCTAATGTTGGGCGTGATGACGTTTAGTCGTCTCATTTAGATACTTGTTGGCAACTGTCGTTTTTAAAATTCTCCAGTGGGGTATTTACTGACATATTTACTTCAGCTTGTGTCAAAGAAACAGCTTATTTCATGCATTTAACAACACTTACAAACAAAAAACGTTGACTACCAGGAAAGGGAACCAGAAGTAGTAAAACACTCATTCCCAGGTATCTAGGACTCATTCCGGCAGTGCATCTTCTCACCTGTTTGGTCCCCCCAGCAGAGCGAGGGCCATCTGACTGGAACACACCCCGATGGTTTCCAGCCGGCGCTCCACAGACAGACCCCAGCGCTCTGCAGACGCTAACAAGCGCTTATGAAGGTCGAAGGTCACGCTGGGAACCACCAGGCCCGAGTCTGCAGCGGAAACACAAGGAGAGGTCTTTCGATTCAACATTCAAAGGTCAGAGCTGCAGTGGAGATATGGCAATGAAAACCTGAACTCCTCCAACAGAGCAACATGAATATATAGGACATACAATAAATGAAACTGATAAAATAGTGCAACAGAATGTTTTGAGATGTGCAGGTAAATAATAATAAAGTAGACATTTCAAAGTCATATGCACGTAAGCTACAGTGTAGAAATGCAATGACATTATTCTGACCTGAGCTCCTCGAACAATGCAATATATATAATAAAATAGTGGCTATTTCCTTAACGATTAATTCAGATAATTGTCTGTATTTTTATGTCTACTATCGATCCCAGTTTCTCAAAATGTGGATTTCTCAGACTAAAATCAAAAGATATTGCAATCTGATTTAAAACCCAGTGAACAGCGATTTTAGAGACTTCAAATAGCAGTTTCTTTAACGATGAATCAATCAAGATATTTGTCGGTATTTCTTTTGCCTAGCGTCGATCCCAGTTTCTCAATTTCTCAAACAAAAATCAACTAAATTCTTCTGACCTGAGCTCCTCCAACAATAAGACGTAATAAAATACAAGATGGTGCAACACGTCTATCTACAAGTAAATAGAATATGATATGTCCAAGAACAGAATATGAAATTAAATAATGTACATTATTTATTTTATTAGCTTTTCTTTGACTGGTTTTAAATGCCATTTTCTTGATGTCTTTCATTTTTTGTAAAGCACTTTATAAATATATATATATATATAAATAAACTTGCCTTGCCTTAAGACTAAATTAAATACGGTTTGTTGCGGTGATAACTATGCATATAAATAAGTAGTTGAATGACTTTCTCATGCCTCGATGTTCCAGAGGATGATTCAGTGGCGTATAAAAACATCCGATTGTCTCCACTAACAATAAGCTCTGTCAATAGCATTCCTGCCGTCGCCTCGTGCCAAACGAACTCCACTGACTTGCAGGTTCAACGAAGGCCGCCGGTAACTTTCCCATACAGATTAGCCACGTGACATTGCTGATCTGAAGAGAAGCCACCGCCCCGCCACGTGTTCAACCTGAACGACAATCCATCATGAGTAAAGTGGCTTGTTTGTTTGTTGTTGTTGTTGTTGTTGTGACCAACTTTGGAACCATTTCCACGCCTTCATTGAAATGTGTCACAAACATACAGATACAAAGTAGGTACAATGAAACATCGTTTACTCAAGTAGAAGTACCCACATCCTTTACTCAAGAAGTACACACATCCTTTACTCAAGAAGTACACGCATCCTTTACTCAAGTGGAAGTACACACATCCTTTTCTCAAGTAGAAGTACACACATCCTTTACTCAAGTAGAAGTACACACATCCTTTACTCAAGAAGTACACACATCCTTTACTCAAGAAGTACCCACATCCTTTACTCAAGTAGAAGTACACGCATCCTTTACTCAAGTAGAAGTACACGCATCCTTTACTCAAGTAGAAGTACACGCATCCTTTACTCAAGTAGAAGTACACGCATCCTTTACTCAAGAAGTACACACATCCTTTACTCAAGTAGAAGTACACACATCCTTTTCTCAAGTGTAAGTACACACATCCTTTACTCAAGAAGTACACACATCTTTTACTCAAGTAGAAGTACACACATCCTTTACTCAAGTAGAAGTACACGCATCCTTTACTCAAGTGGAAGTACACACATCCTTTTCTCAAGTAGAAGTACACACATCCTTTACTCAAGTAGAAGTACACACATCCTTTACTCAAGTAGAAGTACACGCATCCTTTACTCAAGTAGAAGTACACACATCCTTTACTCAAGTAGAAGTACACACATCCTTTACTCAAGAAGTACACGCATCCTTTACTCAAGTAGAAGTACACACATCCTTTACTCAAGTGGAAGTACACACATCCGTCACTCAAGTGGAAGTACACACATCCTTTTCTCAAGTAGAAGTACACACATCCTTTACTCAAGTGGAAGTACACACATCCGTCACTCAAGTGGAAGTACACACATCCTTTTCTCAAGTAGAAGTACACACATCCTTTACTCAAGTAGAAGTACACACATCCTTTACTCAAGAAGTACACACATCCTTTACTCAAGAAGTACCCACATCCTTTACTCAAGTAGAAGTACACGCATCCTTTACTCAAGTAGAAGTACACGCATCCTTTACTCAAGTAGAAGTACACGCATCCTTTACTCAAGTAGAAGTACACGCATCCTTTACTCAAGAAGTACACACATCCTTTACTCAAGTAGAAGTACACACATCCTTTTCTCAAGTGTAAGTACACACATCCTTTACTCAAGAAGTACACACATCTTTTACTCAAGTAGAAGTACACACATCCTTTACTCAAGTAGAAGTACACGCATCCTTTACTCAAGTGGAAGTACACACATCCTTTTCTCAAGTAGAAGTACACACATCCTTTACTCAAGTAGAAGTACACACATCCTTTACTCAAGTAGAAGTACACGCATCCTTTACTCAAGTAGAAGTACACACATCCTTTACTCAAGTAGAAGTACACACATCCTTTACTCAAGAAGTACACGCATCCTTTACTCAAGTAGAAGTACACGCATCCTTTACTCAAGTAGAAGTACACGCATCCTTTACTCAAGTAGAAGTACACGCATCCTTTACTCAAGTAGAAGTACACGCATCCTTTACTCAAGAAGTACACACATCCTTTACTCAAGTAGAAGTACACACATCCTTTTCTCAAGTGTAAGTACACACATCATTTACTCAAGAAGTACACACATCTTTTACTCAAGTAGAAGTACACACATCCTTTACTCAAGTAGAAGTACACGCATCCTTTACTCAAGTAGAAGTACACACATCCTTTACTCAAGTAGAAGTACACACATCCTTTACTCAAGAAGTACACACATCCTTTACTCAAGAAGTACACACATCCTTTACTCAAGTAGAAGTACACACATCCTTTACTCAAGTAGAAGTACACACATCCTTTACTCAAGAAGTACACACATCCTTTTCTCAAGTGGAAGTACACACATCCTTTACTCAAGTAGAAGTACACACATCCTTTTCTCAAGTGGAAGTACACACATCCTTTACTCAAGTAGAAGTACACACATCCTTTACTCAAGTAGAAGTACACACATCCTTTACTCAAGAAGTACCCACATCCTTTACTCAAGTAGAAGTACACGCATCCTTTACTCAAGTAGAAGTACACGCATCCTTTACTCAAGTAGAAGTACACGCATCCTTTACTCAAGTAGAAGTACACGCATCCTTTACTCAAGTAGAAGTACACACATCCTTTACTCAAGAAGTACACACATCTCCACGGCGGGGACTCTCAGTCAAAACATGCCGCTGGATGCCGTGACAACGAAGGGGACACACTTCCTAAATAAAGAACACCTGCACCTGCATGCCCACGGCTCCTGGGGAGAGATGGGGGAGGCATGGGGGAGGCATGGGGGAGGCATGGGGGAGGCATGGG